>NC_088284.1:62432714-62450214 GCF_036013445.1 Caloenas nicobarica | reverse complement strand
GACCTTGCCGCACCTTCCCGCACCTTCCCTTCCCTTCCCTTCCCTTCCCTTCCCTTCCCTTCCCTTCCCTTCCCTTCCCTTCCCTTCCCTTCCCTTCCCTTCCCTTCCCTTCCCTTCCCTTCCCTTCCCTTCCCCTCCCTTCCCTTCCCTTCCCTTCCCTTCCCTTCCGTTCCCTTTCCTTCCCTTCTCGCAACTTCCCGCACCTTCCCGCACCTTCCCTTCCCGCACCTTCCCTTCCAGAAAATTCCCTTCCCTTCCCTTCCCCCAACTTCCCTTCCCGCACCTTCTCTTCCCGCACCTTCCCTTCCCGCACATTCCCGCACCTATCCGCACATTCCCTTCCCTTCCCTTCCCTTCCCTTCCCTTCCCTTCCCCTTCCCTTCCCTTCCCTTCCCTTCCCTTCCCTTCCCTTCCCTTCCCTTCCCATCCCTTCACTTCCTTCCCCTCCCTTCCGTTCCCTTCCCTTCCCTTCCCTTTCCTTCCCTTCTCGCAACTTCCCGCACCTTCCCGCACCTTCCCTTCCCTTCCCGCACCTTCCCGCACATTCCCGCACCTTCCCTTCCCGCACCTTCCCTTCCAGCAAATACCCTTCCCTTCCCTTCCCTTCCCTTCCCTTCCCTTCCCTTCCCTTCCCTTCCCTTCCTTCCCTTCCCTTCCCATCCCGCACCTTCCCTTCCCGCACCTTCCCTTCCTGCACCTTCCCTTCCCGCACCTTCCCTTCCCTTCCCGCACCTTCCCTTCCCGCACCTTCCCTTCCCTTCGTTCCCTTCCCTTCGCTTCCCTTCCCTTCCCGCACCCTCCAGCACTTTCCCGCAACTTCCCTTCCCACACCTTCCCCCACCTTCCCTTCCTGCAACTTCCCGCACGTTCCCGCACCTTCCCACATCTTCTCTTCCCGCACCTTCCCTTCCCTACCCTTCCGGCACCTTCCCTTCCTGCACCTTCCCTTCCCTTCCCTTCCCTTCCGTCCCCTTCCCTCCCCTTACCTCCCCTTCGCTCCCCTTCCTCCCCTTCCCTTCCCTTCCCTTCTCTTCCCTTCCCCGACCTTCCCGCGTCTTGGCGTACCTTCCCGCAACTTCCCTTCTGGAACCTTCCCTTCCCGCACCATCCCTTCCCACACCTTCCCGCACCTTCCCTTCCCACACCTTCCCTTCCCGTACCTTACCTTCCCTTCCACACCTTCCCTTCCTGCATCTTCCACCGCCTTCCCTTCCCTTCCCTTCCCTTCCCTTCCCTTCCCTTCCCTTCCCTTCCCTTCCCTTCCCTTCCCTTCCCTTCCCTTCCCTTCCCTTCCCTTCCCTTCCCTTCCCTTCCCTTCCTTTCCCTTCCCTTTCCGCACCTTCCCTTCCCTTCCTGTCCCTTCACTTCCCTTCCATTCCCTCAACTTCGCGTACCTTCCCGCACCTTCCCGCACCTTCTCTTCCCTTACCTTCCCTTCCCGCACCTTCCCTTCCCTCCCCTTCCTTTCCCTTCCCTTCCCTTCCCTTCTCTTCCCTTCCCTTCCCTTCCCTTCCCTTCCCTTCCCTTCCCTTCCCGCAACTTCCCGCACCTTCCCGCCCCTTCCTGCACCTTTCCGCACGTTGCCGCACCTTCCCTTCCCTTCCCTTCCCTTCCCGCACCTTCCCTTCCCTTCGTTCCCTTCCCTTCGCTTCCCTTCCCTTTCCGCACCTTCTCTTTTCTTCCTTTCCCTTCCCTTACCTTCCTTCCCATCCCTTCCCTTCCCTTCCCTTCCCTTTCCTTCCCTTCTCGCACCTTCCCGCACCTTCCCGCACCTTCCCGCACCTTCCCTTCCCGCACCTTCCCTTCCAGCAAATTCCCTTCCCTTCCCTTCGCTTCCCTTCCCTTCCCGCACCCTCCAGCACTTTCCCGCACCTTCCCTTCCCTTCCCTTCCCCCACCTTCCCTTCCCGCACCTTCCCTTCCCTTCCCTTCCCTTCCCTTCCCTTCCCTTCCCTTCCCTTCCCTTCCCTTCCCTTCCCTTCCCTTCCCTTCTCTTCCCTTCCCTTCCCTTCCCTTCCCTTCCCTTCCCTTCCCTTCCCTTCCTTTCCCTTCCCTTCCCTTCCCGCACCTTCCCTTCCCTTCCCTTCCCTTCCCTTCCCTTCCCTTCCCTTCCCTTCCCTTCCCTTCCCTTCCCTTCCCTTCCCTTCCCTTCCCTTCCCTTCCCTTCCTTCCCTTCCCTTCCCTTCCCTTCCCCCACCTTAACGCACCTTGCCGCACCTTCCCGCACCTTCCCTTCCAGCACCTTCCCTTCCCTTCGTTCCCTTCCCTTCCCTTCGCTTCCCTTCCCTTTCCGCACCTTCTGTTTTTCTTCCTTTCCCTTCCCTTACCTTCCTTCCCATCCCTTCCCTTCCCTTCCCTTCCCTTTCCTTCCCTTCTCGCACCTTCCCGCACCTTCCCGCACCTTCCCGCACCTTCCCTTCCCGCACCTTCGCTTCCAGCAAATTCCCTTCCCTTCCCTTCCCTTCGCTTCCCTTCCCTTCCCGCACCCTCCAGCACTTTCCCGCACCTTCCCTTCCCTTCCCTTCCCTTCCCCCACCTTCCCTTCCCTTCCCTTCCCTTCCCTTCCCTTCCCTTCCCTTCCCTTCCCTTCCCTTCCCTTCCCTTCCCTTCCCTTCCCTTCCCTTCCCGTCCCTTCCCTTCCCTTCCCTTCCCTTCACTTCCCGCACCTCCCCGCACGTTCCCGCACCTTCCCTTCCCGCACCTTCCCGCACCTTCCCTCGCCTTCCCTCCCCTCCCCTCCCCTTCCATTCCCTTCCCTTCCCATCCCTTCCCTTCCCTTCCCTTCCCTTCCCTTCCCTTCCCTTCCCTTCACTTCATTTCCCTTCCCTTCCCTTCCCTTCCATTCCCTTCCCTTCCCCCACATTACCGCACCTTGTTACACCTTCCCTTCCCTTCCTTCCCTTCCCTTCCCTTCCCTTCCCTTCCCTTCCCTTCCCTTCCCTTCCCTTCCCTTCCCTTCCCTTCCCTTCCCTTCCCTTCCTTCCCTTCACTTCCCTTCCCTTCCCCTCCCTTCCCTTCCCTTCCCTTCCCTTCCATTCCCTTCCCTTCCCTTCCCTTCCCTTCCCTTCCCTTCCCTTCCCTTCCCTTCCCTTCCCTTCTCTTCCCTTCCCTTCCCTTCCCTTCCCTTCTCGCACCTTCCCGCACCTTCCCGCACCTTCCCGCACCTTCCCGCACCTTCCTGCACCTTCCCGCACCTTCCCTTCCCGCACCTTCCCTTCCAACAAATTACCTTCCCTTCCCTTCCCTTCGCTTCCCTTCCCTTCCCGCACCCTCCAGAACTTTCCCGCACCTTCCCTTCCCTTCCCCCACCTTCCCTTCCCGCACCTTCTCTTCCCGCACCTTCCCTTCCCGCACCTTCCCGCACGTTCCCTTCCCCTTCCCTTCCCTTCCCTTCCATTCCCTTCCCTTCCCTTCCCTTCCCTTCCCTTCCTTTCCCTTCCCTTCCCTTCCCTTCCCTTCCCTTCCCTTCCCTTCCCTTCCTTTCCCTTCCCTTCCCTTTCCTTTCCCTTCCCTTCCCTTCCCTTCCCTTCCCTTCCCTTCCCGCACCTCCCCTCCCCTTCCCTCCTCTCCCCTTCCCTTCCCGCACCTTCCCTTCCCTTCCCTTCCCTTCCCTTCCCTTCCCTTCCCTTCCCTTCCCTTCCGCACCTTCCCTTCCCGCACCTTCCCTTCCCGCACCTTCCCTTCCCGCACCTTCCCTTCCCTTCCCGCACCTTCCCTTCCCGCACCTTCCCTTCCCGCACCTTCCCTTCCCTTCCCGCACCTTTCCTTCCCGCACCTTCCCTTCCCTTCCCCCACCTTAACGGACCTTGCCGCACCTTCCCGCACCTTCCCTTCCTTTCGTTCCCTCCCCTTCCCTTCGCTTCCCTTCCCTTTCCGCACCTTCTCTTTTCTTCCTTTCCCTTCTCTTCCCTTCCTTCCCTTCCCTTCCCTTCCCTTCCCTTCCCTTCCCTTCCCTTCCCTTCCCTTCCCTTCCCTTCCCTTCCCTTCCCTTCCCTTCCCTTCCCTTCCCTTCCCTTCCCTTCCCTTCCCTTCCCTTCCCTTCCCTTCTCGCACCTTCCTGCACCTTCCCGCACCTTCCCGCACCTTCCCACACCTTCCCTTCCCGCACCTTCCCTTCCAGAAAATTCCCTTCCCTTCCCTTCGCTTCCCTTCCCTTCCCGCACCCTCCAGAACTTTCCCGCACCTTCCCTTCCCTTCCCTTCCCCAACTTCTCTTCCCGCACCTTCTCTTCCCGCACCTTCCCTTCCCGCACCTTCCCTTCCCGCACCTTCCCTTCCCTTCCGCACCTTCCCTTTCCGCACCTTCCCTTCCCGCACCTTCCCCCACCTTAACGCACCTTACCGCACCTTCCCGCACCTTCCCTTCCCGCACCTTCCCTTCCCTTCGTTCCCTTCCCTTCGCTTCCCTTCCCTTTCCGCAACTTCTCATTTCTTCCTTTCCCTTCCCTTCCCTTCCCTTCCCTTCCCTTCCCTTCCCTTCCCTTCCCTTCCCTTCCCTTCCCTTCCCTTCCCTTCCCTTCCCTTCCCTTCCCTTCCCCTCCCTTCCCTTCCCTTCCCTTCCCTTTCCTTCTCGCACCTTCGTGCACCTTCGCGCAGTTTCCCGCACCTTCCCTTCCCTTCCCGCACCTTGCTGCACCTTCCCGCACCTTCCCGCTCCTTCCCGCACCTTGCTGCACCTTCCCGCACCTTCCCGCACCTTCCCTTCCGCACCTTCCCTTCTATCAAATTCCCTTCCCTTTCCTTCCCTTCGCTTCCCTTCCCTTCCTGCACCCTCCAGCACTTTCCCGCACCTTCCCTTCCCTTCCCTTCCCCCACCTTTCCTTCCCGCAACTTCCCGCACATTCCCGCACCTTCCCACATCTTCTCTTCCCGCACCTTCCCTTCCCTACCCTTCCTGCAACTTCCCTTCCTGCACCTTCCCTTCCCTTCCCTTCCCTTCCTTCCCCTTCCCTCCCCTTCCCTCCCCTTCGCTCCCCTTCCTCCCCTTCCCTTCCCTGCCCCTTCTCTTCCCTTCCCCGACCTTCCCGCGCCTTGGCGTACCTTCCCGCCACTTCCTTTCCTGCACCTTCCCTTCCCGCACCATCCCTTCCCACACCTTCCCGCACCTTCCCTTCCCACACCTTCCCTTCCCGTACCTTACCTTCCTTTCCACACCTTCCCTTCCTGCATCTTCCCCCGCCTTCCCTTCCCTTCCCTTCCCTTCCCTTCCCTTCCTTTCCCTTCCTTTCCCCTCCCTTCCTTCCCTTCCCTTCCCTTCCCTTCCCTTCCCTTCCCTTCCCTTCCCTTCCCTTCCCTTCCCTTCCTTTCCCTTCCCTTTCCGCACCTTCCCTTCCCTTCCTGTCCCTTCACTTCCCTTCCAATCCCTCAAATTCGCGTACCTTCCCGCACCTTCCCGCACCTTCTCTTCCCTCCCCTTCCCTTCCCGCACCTTCCCTTCCCTCCCCTTCCTTTCCCTTCCCTTCCCTTCCCTTCCCTTCCCTTCCCTTCCTTCCCTTCCCGCAACTTACCGCACCTTCCCGCCCCTTCCTGCACCTTTCCGCACGTTGCCGCACCTTCCCTTCCCTTCCCTTCCCTTCCCGCACCTTCCCTTCCCTTCGTTCCCTTCCCTTCCCTTCGCTTCCCTTCCCTTTCCGCACCTTCTCTTTTCTTCCTTTCCCTTCCCTTCCTTCCTTCCTTCCCTTCCCTTCCCTTCCCTTCCCTTCCTTCCCATCCCTTCCCTTCCCTTCCCTTCCCTTTCCTTCCCTTCTCGCACCTTCCCGCACCTTCCCGCACCTTCCCGCACCTTCCCGCACCTTCCCTTCCCGCACCTTCCCTTCCAGCAAATTCCCTTCCCTTCCCTTCCCTTCGCTTCCCTTCCCTTCCCGCACCCTCCAGCACTTTCCCGCACCTTCCCTTCCCTTCCCCCACCTTCCTTTCCCGCACCTTCCCTTCCCGCACCTTCCTTCCCGCACCTTCCCTTCCCGCACCTTCCCTTCCCTTCCCTTCCCTTCCCTTCCATTCCCTTCCCTTCCCTTCCCTTCCCTTGCCTTCACTTCCCTTCCCTTCCCTTCCTGCACCTTCCCGCACCTTTCCCCACCTTAACGCACCTTGCCGCACCTTCCCGCACCTTCCCTTCCAGCACCTTCCCTTCCCTTCGTTCTCTTCCCTTCCCTTCGCTTCCCTTCCCTTTCCGCACCTTCTCTTTTCTTCCTTTCCCTTCCCTTCCCTTCCCTTCCCTTCCCTTCCCTTCCCTTCCTTCCCTTCCCTTCCCTTCCCTTCCCTTCCTTTCCCTTCCCTTCCCTTCCCTTCCCTTCCCTTCCTTTCCCTTCCCTTCCCTTCCCGCAGTTTCCCTTCCCGCACCTTCCCTTCCCGCACCTTCCCTTCCCGTACCTTCCCGCACCTTCCCTTCCCGCACCTTCCCTTCCCGAACCTTCCCCCACCTTAACGCACCTTGCCGCACCTTCCCGCACCTTCCCTTCCCGCACCTTCCCTTCCCTTCGTTCCCTTCCCTTCCCTGCGCTTCCCTTCCCTTTCCGCACCTTCTCTTTTCTTCCTTTCTCCTCCCTTCCCTTCTTTCCCTTCCCTTCCCTTCCCTTCCCTTTCCTTCCCTTCTCGCACCTTCCCGCACCTTCCCGCACCTTCCCGCACCTTCCCGCACCTTCCCTTCCCGCACCTTCCCTTCCAGCAAATTCCCTTCCCTTCCCTTCCCTTCGCTTCCCTTCCCTTCCCGAACCCTCCAGCACTTTCCCGCACCTTCCCTTCCCTTCCCTTCCCTTCCCTTCCCTTCCCTTCCCTTCCCTTCCCTTCCGTTCCGTTCCCTTCCCTTCCCTTCCCTTCCCGCACCTCCCCTCCCCTTCCCTCCTCTCCCCTTCCCTTCCCTTCCCATCCCTTCCCTTCCCTTCCCTTCCCTTCCCTTCCCTTCCCTTCCCTTCCCTTCCCTTCCCTTCCCTTCCCTTCCCTTCCCTTCCCTTCCCTTCCCTTCCCTTCCCTTCCTTCCCTTTCCTTCCCTTCCTTCCCTTCCCTTCCTGCACCTTCCCGAACCTTCAGGCACATTCCCTTCCCTTCCCTTCTCAAACCTTCCCGCACCTTGCCGTACCTTCCCGCACCTTCCCTTACCCGCAACTTCCCTTCCCTTCCCTTCCCTTCCCTTCCTTCCTTTCCCTTCCCTTTCCGCACCTTCCCTTCCCTTCCTGTCCTTCACTTCCCTTCCAATCCCTCAAATTCGCGTACCTTCCCGCACCTTCCCGCACCTTCCCGCACCTTCTCTTCCCTTCCCTTCCCTTCCCGCACCTTCCCTTCCCTCCCCTTCCTTTCCCTTCCCTTCCCTTCCCTTCCCTTCCCTTCCCTTCCTTCCCTTCCCTTCCCTTCCCGCAACTTCCCGCACCTTCCCGCCCCTTCCTGCACCTTTCCGCACGTTGCCGCACCTTCCCTTCCCTTCCTTCCCGCACCTTCCCGCACCTTCCCTTCCCTTCGTTCCCTTCCCTTCCCTTCGCTTCCCTTCCCTTTCCGCACCTTCTCTTTTCTTCCTTTCCCTTCCCTTCCCTTCCTTCCCATCCCTTCCCTTCCCTTCCCTTCCCTTCCTTCCCATCCCTTCCCTTCCCTTCCTTCCCTTCCTTCCCTTCTCTCACCTTCCCGCACCTTCCCGCACCTTCCCGCACCTTCCCGCACCTTCCCTTCCCGCACCTTCCCTTCCAGCAAATTCCCTTCCCTTCCCTTCCCTTCGCTTCCCTTCCCTTCCCGCACCCTCCAGCACTTTCCCGCACCTTCCCTTCCCTTCACTTCCCCCACCTTCCTTTCCCGCACCTTCCCTTCCCGCACCTTCCCTTCCCGCACCTTCCCTTCCCTTCCCTTCCCTTCCCTTCCATTCCCTTCCCTTCCCTTCCCTTCCCTTGCCTTCCCTTCCCTTCCCTTCCCTTCCTGCACCTTCCCGCACCTTTCCCCACCTTAACGCACCTTGCCGCACCTTCCCGCACCTTCCCTTCCAGCACCTTCCCTTCCCTTCGTTCTCTTCCCTTCCCTTCACTTCCCTTCCCTTTCCGCACCTTCTCTTTTCTTCCTTTCCCTTCCCTTCCCTTCCCTTCCCTTCCCTTCCCTTCCCTTCCCTTCCCTTCCCTTCCCTTCCCTTCCCTTCCCTTCCCTTCCTTTCCCTTCCATTCCCTTCCCTTCCCTTCCCTTCCCTTCCCTTCCCGCAGTTTCCCTTCCCGCACCTTCCCTTCCCGCACCTTCCCTTCCCGTACATTCCCGCACCTTCCCTTCCCGCACCTTCCCTTCCCGCACCTTCCCGCACCTTCCCGCACCTTCCCGCACCTTCCCGCACCTTCCCGCACCTTCCCTTCCCGCACCTTCCCTTCCAGCAAATTCCCTTCCCTTCCCTTCCCTTCGCTTCCCTTCCCTTCCCGAACCCTCCAGCACTTTCCCGCACCTTCCCTTCCCTTCCCTTCCCTTCCCTTCCCTTCCCTTCCGTTCCTTCCCTTCCCTTCCCTTCCCTTCCCGCACCTCCCCTCCCCTTCCCTCCTCTCCCCTGCCCTTCATTTCCCATCCCTTCCCTTCCCTTCCCTTCCCTTCCCTTCCCTTCCCTTCCCTTAGCTTCCCTTCCCTTCCCTTCCCTTCCCTTCCCTTCCCTTCCCTTCCCTTCCCTTTCCTTCCCTTCCCTTCCCTTCCCTTCCTCCACCTTCCCCGAACCTTCCCGCACATTCCCTTCCCTTCCCTTCTCAAACCTTCCCGCACCTTGCCGTACCTTCCGCACCTTCCCTTCCCGCAACTTCCCTTCCCTTCGTTCCCTTCCCTTCCCTTCGCTTCCCGTCCCTTTCCGCACCTTCTCTTTTCTTCCCTTCCCTTCCTTCCCTTCCCTTCCCTTCCCTTCCCTTCCCTTCCCTTCCCTTCCCTTCCATTCCATTCCCTTCCCTTCCTGCACCTTCCCGAATCTTCCCGCACATTCCCTTCCCTTCACGCACCTTCCCGCACCTTCCCGCACCTTCCCACACCTTCCTTTCCCGCACCTTCCCTTCCAGCAAATTCCCTTCCCTTCCCTTCCCTTAGCTTCCCTTTCCTTCCCGCACCCTCCAGCACTTTCCCGCACCTTCCCTTCCCTTCCCTTCCCCCACCTTCCCTTCCTGCACCTTCTCTTCCCGCACCTTCCCTTCCCGCACCTTCCCGCCACTTCCCGCACCTTCCCTTCCCTTCCCTTCCCTTCCCTTCCCTTCCCTTCCCTTCCCTTCCCTTCCCTTCCCTTCCCTTCCCTTCCCTTCCCTTCCCTTCCCTTCCCTTCCCTTCCTTCCCTTCCCTTCCCTTCCCTTCCCGCACCTCCCCTCCCCTTCCCTTTCCTTTCTCTTCCCTTCCCTTCTCTTCCCTTCCCTTCCCTTCCCTTCCCTTCCCTTCCCTTCCCTTCCTTCCCTTCCCTTCCCTTCCCTTCCCTTCCCTTCCCCGCACCTTCCCGCACCTTCCTGCACCTTCCCGCACCTTCCCGCACCTTCCCTTCCCGCACTTTCCCTTCCAGCAAATTCCCTTCCTTCCCTTCCCGGGACCCTCCAGCACTTTCCCGCACCTTCCCTTCCTTTCCTTTCCCTTCCCTTCCCTTCCCTTCCCTTCCCTTCCCTTCCCTTCCCTTCCCTTCCCTTCCCTTCCCTTCCCTTCCCTTCCCTTCCCTTCCCTTCCCTTCCCTTCCCGCACCTCCCCTCCCCTTTCCTTTCCTTTCCCTTCCCTTCCCTTCCCTTCCCTTCCCTTCCCTTCCCTTCCCTTCCCTTCCCTTCCCTTCCCTTCCCGCACCTCCCCTCCCCTTCCCTTTCCTTTCCCTTCCCTTCCTTACCCTTTCCTTCCCTTCTCGCACCTTCCCGCACCTTCCCGCACCTTCCCACACCTTTCCGCACCTTCCCGCACCTTCCCTTCCCGCACCTTCCCTTCCAGCAAATTCCCTTCCCGTCCCTTCCCTTCCCTTCCCTTCCGGCACCCTCCAGCACTTTCCCGCACCTTCCCTTCCCTTCCCTTCCCTTCCCCCACCTTCTCTTCCCGCACCTTCCCTTCCCGCACCTTCCCTTCCCGCAACTTCCCGCACCTTCCCGCACCTTCTCTTCCCTTCCTTCCCTTCCCTTCCCTTCCCTCTTCCTTCCCTTCCCTTCCCTTCCCTTCCCTTCCCTTCCCTTCCTTCCCTTCCCTTCCCTTCCCTTTCCTTTCCCTTCCCTTCCCTTCCCTTCCCTTCAAGCACCTCCCCTCCCCTTCCATCCTCTCCCCTTCCCTTCCCCTCCCTTCCCTTCCCTTCCCTTCCCTTCCCTTCCCTTCCTTCCCTTCCTTCCCTTCCCTTCCCTTCCTTCCTTCCCTTCCCTTCCCTTCCATTCCCTTCCCTTCCCTTCCCTTCCCTTCCCTTCCATTCCCTTCCCTTCACTTCCCCCACCTTAATGCACCTTGCCGCACCTTCCCGCACCTTCCCTTCCCGCACGTTCCCTTCCCTTCGTTCCCTTCCCTTCCCTTCGCTTCCCTTCCCTTTCCGCACCTTCTCTTTTCTTCCTTTCCCTTCCCTTCCCTTCCCTTCCCTTCCTTTCCCTTCCCTTCCCTTCCCTTCCCTTCCCTTCCTGCACATTCCCGCACCTTCCCGCACATTCCCTTCCCTTCCCTTCCCTTCCCTTCCTTATCGCACCTACCCGCACCTTCCCGCACCTTCCCTTCCCGCACCTTCCCTTCCAGCAAATTCCCTTCCCTTCCCTTCCCTTCGCTTCCCTTCCCTTCCCGCACCCTCCAGCACTTTCCCGCACCTTCCCTTCCCTTTCCTTCCCCCACCTTCCCTTCCCGCACCTTCCATTCCCGCACCTTCCTGCACCTTCCCTCCCCTTCCTCCCCTTCCCTTCCCTTCCCTTCCGTTCCCTTCTCTTCCCTTCTCCGTCCTTCCCGCGCCTTGGCGTACCTTCCCGCAACTTCCCTTCCCGCACCTTCCCTTCCCGCACCATCCCTTCCCACACGTTCCCGCACCTTCCCTTCCCGCACCTTCCCTTCCAGCAAATTCCCTTCCCTTCCCTTCCCTTCGCTTCCCTTCCCTTCCCGCACCCTCTAGCATTTTCCCGCACCTTCCCTTCCCTTTCCTTTCCCTTCCCTTCCCTTCCCTTCCCTTCCCTTCCCTTCCTCCTTCCCTTCCCTTCCCTTCCCTTCCCTTCCCGCACCTCCCCTCCCTCCCCTTTCCTTTCCCTTCCCTTCCCTTCCCTTCCCTTCCCTTCCCTTCCTTCCCTTCCCTTCCCTTCCCTTCCCTTCCCTTCCCGCACCTTCCCGCACCTTCCCGTACCTTCCCGCATCTTCCCGCAACTTCCCGCACCTTCCCTTCGCACACCTTCCCTTCCCTTCCCCCACCTTAACACACCTTACCGCACCTTCCCACACCTTCCCTTCCTGCACCTTCCCTTCCCTTCGTTCCCTTCACTTCCCTTCGCTTCCCTTCCCTTTCCGCACCTTCTCTTTTCTTCCCTTCCCTTCCCTTCCCTTCCCTTCCCTTCCCGCACCTCCCCTCCCCTTCCCTTTCCTTTCCCTTCACTTCCCTTCCCTTTCCTTCCCTTCTCGCACCTTCCCGCACCTTCCCGCACCTTCCCGCATCTTCCCGCACCTTCCCTTCCCACACCTTCCCTTCCAGCAAATTCCCTTCCCTTCCCTTCCCTTCCCTTCCCTTCCCTTCCCTTCCCTTCCCTTCCCTTCCCTTCCCTTCCCTTCCCTTCCCTTCCCGCACCCTCCAGCACTTTCCCGAAACTTCCCTTCCCTTCCCTTCTTAAAACCTTCCTTTCCCGCACCTTCCCTTCCCGCACCTTCTCTTCCCTTCCCTTCCCTTCCCTTCCCTTCCCTTCCCTTCCCTTCCCTTCCCTTCCCTTCCCTTCCCTTCCCTTCCCTCCTTCCCTTCCCTTCCCTTCCCTTCCCTTCCCGCACCTTCCCGCACCTTCCCGCACCTTCCCACACCTTCCCTTCCCCCACCTTCCCTTCCAGCAAATTCCCTTCCCTTCCCTTCCCTTCGCTTCCCTTCCCTTCCCGCACCCTCCAGCACTTTCCCGCACCTTCCCTTCCCTTCCCTTCCCCCACCTTCCCTTCCCGCACCTTCTCTTCCCGCACCTTCCCTTCCCGCACCTTCCCGCAACTTCCCGCACGTTCCCTTCCCTTCCTTTCCCTTCCCTTCCCTTCCCTTCCCTTCCCTTCCCTTCCCTTCCCTTCCCTTGCCTTCCCTTGCCTTCCCTTCCCTTCCCTTCCCTTCCCTTCCCTTCCCTTCCCTTCCCTTTCCTTTCCCGTCCCTTCCCTTCCCTTCCCTTCCCGCACCTCCCCTCCCCTTCCCTTTCCTTTCCCTTCCCTTACCTTCCCTTCCCTTCCCGCACCTTCCCGCACCTTCCCTTCCCTTCCCACACCTTCCCTTCCCGCACCTTTCCTTCCCTTCCCCCACCTTAACACACCTTGCCGCACCTTCCCGCACCTTCCCTTCCTGCACCTTCCCTTCCCTTCGTTCCCTTCCCTTCCCTTCGCTTCCCTTCCATTTCCGCACCTTCTCTTTTCTTCCCTTCCCTTCCCTTCCCTTCCCTTCCCTTCCCTTCCCTTCCCTTCCCTTCCATTCCCGTCCCTTCCCTTCCCTTCCCTTCCCTTCCCGCACCTCCCCTCCCCTTCCCTTTCCTTTCCCTTCACTTCCCTTCCCTTCCCTTCCCTTCCCATCCCTTCCCTTCCCGTCCCTTCCCTTCCATTCCTGCAACTTCCCTTCCCGCACGTTCCCTTCCCGCACCTTCCCTTCCCGCACCTTCCCTTCCCTTCCCTTCCCGAACCTTCCCTTCCTGCACCTTCCCGCACCTTCCCTTCCCACACCTTCCCTTCCAGCAAATTCCCTTCCCTTCCCTTCCCTTCCCTTCCCTTCCCTTTCCTTCCCTTCCCTTCCCTTCCCTTCCCTTCCCTTCCCTTCGCTTCCCTTCCCTTCCCTTCCCTTCCCTTCCCTTCCCTTCATGCACCTTCCCGCACCTTCCCGCACCTTCCCTTCCCGCACCTTCCCTTCCAGCAAATTCCCTTCCCTTCCCTTCCCTTCCCTTCACTTCCTGCACCTCCCCTCCCCTTTCCTTTCCTTCCCTTCCCTTCCCTTCCCTTCCCTTCCCTTCCCTTCCCTTCCTTCCCTTCCCTTCCCTTCCCTTCCCTTCCCTTCCCTTCCCGCACCTTCCCGCACCTTCCCGCACTTTCCCGCACTTTCCCTTCCCGCACCTTCCCGCACCTTCCCTTCCCTTCCCTTCCCTTCCCTTCCCTTCCCTTCTCCTTCCTTCCCTTCCCTTCCCTTCCTTCCCTTCCCTTCCCTTCCCTTCCCTTCCCTTCCCTTCCCTTTCCTTCCTTCTCACACCTTCCCGCACCTTCCCGCACCTCACCGCACCTTTCCGCACCTTCCCGCACCTTTTCTTCCCGCACCTTCCCTTCCAGCAAATTCCCTTCCCGTCCCTTCCCTTCCCTTCCCTTCCGGAACCCTCCAGCACTTTCCCGCACCTTCCCTTCCCTTCCCTTCCCCCACCTTCCCTTCCCGCACCTTCCCTTCCCGCACCTTCCCTTCCCGCACCTTCCCGCACCTTCTCTTCCCTTCCCTTCCCTTCCCTTCCCTTCCCTTCTCTTCCCTTCCCTTCCCTTCCCTTCCCTTCCCTTCCCTTCCCTTCCCTTCCCTTCCCTTCCCTTCCCTTACCTTCCCTTTCCTTTCCCTTCCTTCCCTTCCCTTCCCTTCCCGCACCTCCCCTCCCCTTCCATCCTCTCCTCTTCCCTTCCCCTCCCTTCCATTCCGTTCCCTTCCCTTCCCTTCCCTTCCCTTCCCTTCCCTTCCCTTCCCTTCCTTCCCTTCCCTTCCCTTCCCTTCCATTCCCTTCCCTTCCCTTCCCTTCCATTCCCTTCCTTTCACTTCCCCCACCTTAACGCACCTTGCCGCACCTTCCCGCACCTTCCCTTCCCGCACCATCCCTTCCCACACGTTCCCGCACCTTCCCTTCCCGCACCTTCCCTTCCAGCAAATTCCCTTCCCTTCCCTTCCCTTCGCTTCCCTTCCCTTCCCGCACCCTCTAGCATTTTCCCGCACCTTCCCTTCCCTTTCCTTTCCCTTCCCTTCCCCTCCCTTCCCTTCCCTTCCCTTCCCTTCCCTTCCCTTCCCTTCCGCACCTCCCCTCCCCTTCCCTTTCCTTTCCCTTCCCTTCCCTTCCTTTCCCTTCCCTTCCCTTCCCTTCCCTTCCCGCACCTTCCCGCACCTTCCCGTACCTTCCCGCACCTTCCCGCACCTTCCCGCACCTTCCCTTCCCACACCTTCCCTTCCCTTCCCCCACCTTAACACACCTTACCGCACCTTCCCACACCTTCCCTTCCTGCACCTTCCCTTCCCTTCGTTCCCTTCCCTTCCCTTCGCTTCCCTTCCCTTTCCGCACCTTCTCTTTTCTTCCCTTCCCTTCCCTTCCCTTCCCTTCCCGCACCTCCCCTCCCCTTCCCTTTCCTTTCCCTTCACTTCCCTTCCCTTTCCTTCCCTTCTCGCACCTTCCCGCACCTTCACGCACCTTCCCGCACCTTCCCGCACCTTCCCTTCCCACACCTTCCCTTCCAGCAAATTCCCTTCCCTTCCCTTCCCTTCCCTTCCCTTCCCTTCCCTTCCCTTCCCTTCCCTTCCCTTCCCTTCCCGCACCCTCCAGCACTTTCCCCGAAACTTCCCTTCCCTTCCCTTCCCAAACCTTCCTTTCCCGCACCTTCCCTTCCCGCACCTTCTCTTCCCTTCCTTCCCTTCCCTTCCCTTCCCTTCCCTTCCCTTCCCTTCCCTTCCCTTCCCTTCCCTTCCCTTCCCTTCCTTCCCTTCCCTTCCCTTCCCTTCCCTTTCCTTTCCCTTCCCTTCCCTTCCCTTCCCTTCCCTTCCTGCACCTCCCCTCCCCTTCCCTCCTCTCCCCTTTCCTTCCCTTCCTTCCCTTCCCTTCCCTTCCCTTCCCTTCCCTTCCCTTCCCTTCCCTTCCCTTCCCTTCCCTTCCCTTCCCTTCCCTTCCCTTCGCTTCCCTTCCCTTCGCTTCCCTTCCCTTCCCTTCCCTTCCCTTCCCTTCCCTTCCCTTCCCTTTCCTTCCCTTCTCGCACCTCCCCTCCCCTTCCCTCCTCTCCCCTTCCCTTCCCTTCCTTTCCCTTCCTCTTCCCTTCCCTTCCATTCCCTTCCCTTCCCTTCCTGCACCTTGCCGCACCTTCCCGAACATTCCCTTCCCTTCCCTTCCCGCACCTTCCAGCACCTTCCCGCACCTTCCCACACCTTCCCTTCCGCACCTTCCCTTCCAGCAAATTCCCTTCCCTTCCCTTCCCTTCCCTTCCCTTCCCTTCCCTTCCCTTCCCTTCCCTTCCCTTCCCTTCCCTTCCCTTCCCTTCCCTTCCCTTCCCTTCCCTTCCCTTCCCGCACCCTCCAGCACTTTCCCGCACCTTCCCTTCCCTTCCCTTCCCCCACCTTCCCTTCCCGCAACTTCTCTTCCCGCACCTTCCCTTCCCGCACCTTCCCGCAACTTCCCGCACGTTCCCTTCCCTTCCCTTCCCTTCCCTTCCCTTCCCTTCCCTTCCCTTTCCTTCCCTTCCCTTCCCTTCCCTTCCCTTCCCTTCCCTTCCCTTCCCTTCCCTTTCTTTTCCCTTTCCTTCCCTTCCCTTCCCTTCACTTCCCTTCCCTTCCCTTCCCTTCCCTTCCCTTCCCTTCCCTTCCCTTCGTGCACCTCCCCTCCCTTCCCTTTCCTTTCCCTTCCCTTCCCTTCCCTTCCCTTCCTTCCCTTCCCATCCCTTCCCTTCCCTTCCCTTCCTTCCCTTCCCTTCCCTTCCCTTCCCCCTTCCCTTCCCTTCCCTTCCTTCCCTTCCCTTCCCTTCCCTTCCCTTCCCTTCCCTTCCCTTCCCTTCCCTTCCCTTCCCTTCCTTCCTTCTCTTCTCGCACCTCCCCCTTCCCTTCCTTCCTCTCCCTTCCTTCCCTTCCTTCCCTTCCCTTCCCTTCCCTTCCCCTTCCATTCCCTTCCCTTCACTTCCCCCACCTTAACGCACCTTGCCACAACTTCCCGCACCTTCCCTTCCCGCACCTTCCCTTCCCTTCGTTCCCTTCCCTTCCCTTCACTTCCCTTCCCTTTCCTTCCCTTCTCGCACCTTCCCGCACCTTCCCGAACCTTCCCGCACATTCCCTTCCCTTCCCTTCCCGCACCTTCCCGCACCTTCCCGCACCTTCCCACACCTTCCCTTCCGCACCTTCCCTTCCATCAAATTCACTTCCCTTCCCTTCCCTTCCCTTCGCTTCCCTTCCCTTCCCGCACCCTCCAGCACTTTCCCGCACCTTCCCTTCCCTTCCCTTCCCCCACTTTCCCTTCCCGCACCTTCTCTTCCCGCAACTTCCCTTCCCGCACCTTCCGCAACTTCCCGCACGTTCCCTTCCCTTCCCTTCCCTTCCCTTCCCTTCCCTTCCCTTCCCTTCCCTTCCCTTCCCTTCCCTTCCCTTCCCTTCCCTTCCCTTCCCTTCCCTTTCTTTTCCCTTCCCTTCCCTTCCCTTCCCTTCCCTTTCTTCTCTTCCCTTCCCTTCCCTTCCCTTCCCTTCCCTTCCTTCCCTTCCCTTCCCTTCCTTCGCTCCCTTCCCTTCCCTTCCCTTCCCTTCCCTTTCCTTACCTTCTCGCACCTCCCCTCCCCTTCCCTCCTCTCCCCTTCCCTTCCCTTCCCTTCCCTTCCCTTCCATTCCCTTCCCTTCACTTCCCCCACCTTAACGCACCTTGCCACACCTTGCCGCACCTTCCCTTCCCGCACCATCCCTTCCCTTCGTTACCTTCCCTTCCCTTCACTTCCCTTCCCTTTCCTTCCCTTCTCGCACCTTCCCGCACCTTCCCGCACCTTCCCGCACCTTCCCTTACCGCACCTTCCCTTCCAGCAAATTCCCTTCCCTTCCCTTCCCTTCGCTTCCCTTCCCTTCCCGCACCCTCCAGCACTTTCCCGCACCTTCCCTTCCCTTCCATTCCCCCAGCTTCCCTTCCCGCACCTTCCCTTCCCGCACATTCCCTTCCCGCAACGTCCCGCACCTTCCCGCACCTTCCCGCACCTTCCCGCACCTTCCCGTCCCTTCCCTTCCCTTCCCTTCCCGCACCTTCCCTTCCCTTCCCTTCCCTTCCCTTCCCTTCCTTTCCCCTCCCTTCCCTTCCCTTCCCTTGCCTTCCCTTTCCTTTCCCTTCCTTTCCCTTCCCTTCCCTTCCCTTCCCGTACTTCCCCTCCCTTCCCTCCTCTCCCCTTCCCTTCCCTTCCCTTCCCTTCCCTTCCCCTTCCCTTCCCTTCCCTTCCCTTCCTTCCCTTCCCTTCCCTTCCCTTTCCCTTCCCTTCCCTTCCCTTCCCTTCCCTTCCTTCTTCCCGTACCTCCCCTCCCCTTCCCTCCTCTCCCCTTCCCTTCCTTCCTTCCCTTCCCTTCCCTTCCCTTCCCTTCCTTCCCTTCCCTTCCCTTCCCTTCCCTTCCCTTCCCTTCCCTTCCCTTCCCTTCCCTTCCCTTCCCTTCCCTTCCCTTCCCTTCCCTTCCCTTCCCTTCCCTTCCCTTCCCTTCCCTCCCCTTCC